>NC_085141.1:159348349-159383314 GCF_024139115.2 Armigeres subalbatus | reverse complement strand
TGTTTACGAAATTACACGTAATTATATAGATTTCAAATGTCCCACTTTTGCCTTACATGTACACTAAGCTTATCTAAATGCTATGGGATCACAACAAATTACCCTTGATAAGTGGCCAATAGGCCCATAGCTGGAGACAGGACCTGCAAAGAGGAAAAATGTACTTCAGCTGCTGCCAGTCAACTGCTGTCAAGAACTCAGGTGCACCAGCAGTTTTTTTGAAAATTTGGTATCCCAAATAAAATATTCCGCATTTTTTTGATTCACTAAGACTTTTTCACTTTGAGTATTTCAAATCATCCGTTTAGCTTATTAATAATCATTATAAACGTTGTTTTGTTTCTTATAAAATCTATGAAAATGAATCTACTAATTCGTATTGGATACACTTTTATTGTGTTCAGACAGGTCCATTAGAAACAGTCAAGGAAACAGTTGAAACTTGATGATCAACTGTGATGAAAAGAAGAACAAGTGTCAAAACAAGAGAAAAGAAGAGCAGAACAGCGTCTTTGCAGGTCTCGTCTCAGATAGTATATTGCAACAAGATGAACTGAGCTGATGTCTGTATGTGTGTATATTCGTGTGTTGTGTATGTATTGACATTTTATAGACCCATTTTAATTTAGCAATTAACAATTTTCGAAAACTTCATAAGGGTTTGATTCCACTATTTATTCTTAAAGAAAGGTGGGGTGCGTTCTAGAAAAAACATTTTTTTCCAGATTAAGTAGGATACTCGAAATATTTACTTCGTTTGTTAACAGAAAACTACTTTTATGTCATTAGAAAACTTATTTTTACAAAATGTGCAAGAAGGTGATGTTTGGAGCCATGGAAAGTTTAAAAATTTAAAAAATACTACACATCGGTAAAAATTCATTTCTCGTTTACTATAATTGACCAATTCGCCATCGTTCATCTGTCACAATTTTTTAATAATAAATAATTTACTTAAATTCCTCATGCGAGGAATTGTTAATTGCTATAGTACTTTATTTTACCGGAGTCGTAAAATTTTACTGAGTTTTGGACTACGGATCACGATAATTTCAACAGCAATTTTTACATTACCGAGTTTTCAGCATAAACGAGAAATGTCAAATGAACATTAAAATCGGTAATGAATTTGTTTGTTTATATGAACATAACTAATTAGTCAGTAAATGAGGATTTATTTTTGGAAAATATTTTACCACTGGACCGTATATCTACTTAATACCTTTCTAAAATATAAAAGCCGATTCATATTATGATAATTTACGCGTATTGACATTATAAAGTATTTTGATGTCAATGTTTACTCATTCATTTTATTTAACTTCTTCTTGTCAATTTTCGTAAAATACCTCGTTAATTATCGTAATCTGAATAGGCTATAAAGTAAAAGTGAAGACTTTGGCCGGTTATAATTTATTATTTCAGACGGATTGAATCCTAGGCTATAAAGAGAAAATCTGTCTTTATTAACATCATCCTCAGTGTTGGTAAACTCAAATACTCAAATCTCTCCACGATTCAAATCAAGCGCAGGCAAACCCCACCGACTCATGGCCCAGAGAATCCTCCATGATTCAACTCGCATTGCATCGTTGTATGATTTCTGCGCGTTCTTCGTTAAATTCATCGGAATAATTTTCTTTACTTAAATCAATGGATAATAAATCCATACGTAAACATAAAATACGCTTCAATTGGGTTTTGACACTTTTGGGCAAATCATTTTCGGTGAATAGGTGAAACGATCGATTCTGCGTGAAAACTCGCGCGATGCTCTCCATGCAGAATCGCAAGCAGTCACTCGCGCATGACTTCGTGAGTGAGATTTGAGCATGATTCTACCAACACTGATCATCCTTACACATCGACAAATCACAACACACCACATCATCCTACACCGATCTTAGCACCGTCACATCATCACACCATCGGTGCTTAGCACCGTGAAAACGTTTTGCAATCTATTACGATAATTCAGGGCTATTCTCCGATTAATTCTTTTGAAAAAGTTCCCGAGGAAGTACCGGTTCTCATGATCATTTCACTTGTTTTATACTGCTGTGCGATCCGAGGTGCGATCTGTGGTTTTAAAAGTTCACTTTCACTTTGTGATCAACTGAAAAACTAATAAAGCCTGTCCACGTTAAATTTCGGACAATTAGACAATGTCTAATTGATTTGTAGCATTTATCAATTTGGACGAGAATGAAAACATGCTGAAAGCATCACGTAAACGGAGAGATTCATCTGTCGTGTAAATTGATCTTCTCGGTGGTTTGTGAAAATTTAAAAAATCGCATTGTATGATGGGTGTCCGAAATTTAACGTGGACAGGCTTTATTTCGTAAACAAAATTTTACGGTTGAAACTCGGCAACAAAATACCGAACATTGAAATGCCGATTTGTATACATTCCAAAAATTGGGTCTGTCTATACCACACCACATACACACGATACCCACATACAGACATCAGCTCAGTTCATCGTGTTAATACTATGACCTATATGTCCCTTATCAAAGTAATTTTATTGTGATCCTACAGCATTTACATAAACTTAGTGTACTAAGGCAAAAAGTGGGACATTCGAAATCTATATAACTCACGTGTAATTTCGTGTAAACACAAGCTTCAACCACGAGATAAAAGTAAACATACAGTAAACATTTGCTTCTTCTTTATTTAAACATTTTTGTTCTACAATAAGGCCGATTCAAATATTAAAACACAATTATGTCTCCCCCTCAGTTTTGCAAAAAATAATTTTGTGAGGGGCAAAAATAATTAGGAAAATTTTGAGGATTTTCAAAACAATTTTAACAAATACGAGGAGTTTATTTTTACTTTTTCATTTTAATATTTATTTTGTATTCTCCCCTTGACCTTTCGAAGACCAGTAGGACATAATTTTAATTAAATATTTGTAATTAAATATCTCAACTTCGATTTATTTTTTTAATATTATTAATTGTTTGCCTTTCTCGTACAACAAAGTTGACGAAAGGTATCATTTTACTCAAGAATAAACTTTTTATGAAGGCTGGAGACCCGACAGAGGGCAAAGCGTAGTCGATCACTATTCATAACGATCGACCGTTGCGTTTACAAGTTATAAAGAAAATGGTACATTGAACCGAGCCATATAAGCGCCATATAAAGTTGGTATCTAAACTAAATACGAGAAGGCAGTATCACTACTCGGTGAATTGAGTTGGGTTTTGAATATAAATTCAATTCGCTGGTGTGTTTTAAAATTTAATAACCTAACTAGTATTTACACAAAATATTTACAATAGAAATTTGATATCCTAGTTGGGGATGAGCTCCGGATCATAAGTTGGTCAGGTGGAAGAAACGGACCCTAAATCTTTCCTTCCTCTCCAAAGCGTTATTCAAGAGTTTCAATCCTAGCCAAACGGTGGAACTCAGATTTCGTTTCCTGAAAACTTGTTTCCTCAGGAACTCTTATCTCTTTGGAGCTTCAGATGATGAGTTTTAGCGTAGCTCTCCATACCGGCATGTCATATTCGATCAGGGAGGATGATTTGCTTTAGACAGCAACTTATTTTTCAGGAACAATGACGACCGCGATTGATCAAAGGCACAGTAGTTTCAAAAAACGTTACGCTCGTCATCGTCTTGTCAACCTATTGCCTGACAATAACTTGCTATCGAGAGTCAAGCCAAGGTAGATCAAAATCTGTCAAAATCCAAGTAAATAATTTTTTCACAATATGTAGAAACAGCTATTGGGGCAATACATGTGATGAGATAGATGGAGTGAGGTAAAAGCAAATAATTGAAATTCATAAAGGCTCGCTGGGACCTTCAATGGCGTTTGATGGTCATCTTAAGGAGGACGGAGGAAACCAGAGTAGACGGGATGCGATACGACGCAACAGAGAAGCAGCTCGTTGATAATAATTGTTATTCTTTCACATGAGCTGCGTCGGACATCGCGTTTACTCTGGTAGCCACCTAGGAAGCAGCAAAAAACGAACCCAAGGAAGATTCGCAAAACGCATCCACCGCAGCAGCAAAGAAATTTCCGAGCGCCTCAACTAGCACAAATAGACGTCAAGGAACGCTGCCGTCAAGCAGAATCCCCAAGCTGCCCTGATCTAGTTCACGAGACTAGGCTATAAAGATTCTAGTTCTGAGCTAGAAAGAATCAGACCTCGCGATTCATCATTCGAATACCAAACTGTTCTTCTCATGACTTCAATTCGATACTACAAGGAGAACGTCTTGATAATTTCCTCAAATAATCGCCCAGACAACAGTTGAGTGTACAATTTTTTATGTTGCTGAAGTTAACGCGAATAATGATTTGTGCAACTAGTTGCAAAAGATGATTTTTCAGCACAGGTTGTACGTTTATCCAATGAGGCTTGCCGAGTTGAATAAATACTCGAGTGCTGAAAAATCGAGTTTGCAACGAGTTGCACACTTTTGCAATAACGAAAATGGGCTTTAATATGATAAATCTAGACCAAAACATCCAATCTGACTAACTTCATTTTCATTCTTAAAACATCATGTTTGCTGCAAACAACCAGATTCCATATTATCGTGTCACATTGCATAGCTCGACAAACCATGAAGAGATAGATTAACCTGCCTTTAGAAAATGCTTATGTTATGTCCATCAAACAATGTCACTTGTTACGCGACGCATAGAGTACACTATTTGAACACTTACCTAATTGGCAAAATGTAATCATGTAACTACTTTTGTAATGCTGTTTTCCATTCTTCTTCTTCTTATTGGCATTACATCCCCACACTGGGACAGAGCCGCCTCAGCTTAGTTTCATTAAGCACTTCCACAGTTATTAACTGCGAGTTTCTAAGCCAGGTTACATTTTGCATTCTTATATCATGAGCTAGACGATGATACTTTTATGCCCAGGGAAGTCAGACAATTTCAATCCGAAAATTGCCTAGACTGGCACCGGGAATCGAACCCAGCCACCCTCAGCATGATCTTGCTTTGTAGCAGCGCGTCTTACCGCACGGCTAAGGAGGGCCCAGGAGAGCTGGTTTTCCATTATAGCACCCAAATGAGTGCTATAATGGGTATTATGCAACCCATTTGAGTTGCATAATGCTCATTACACACTCCTTTCATTGGTATGGAAAAGTAGGCCGTTTTATCATTCAAACCCAAACTGTAAACCAGGTATTATGATCCGGAATTGTAAAAATGGATTTTTGCTGGAATCGCTATCTTTTTGCAGTCAGTTGCTCGATAATTTCCCACCATCTATCTCTGCTAACGACACCAATGCAAACAAATGTTATGCAGGATTCACCGCAGATGAACGCTACTGATATCGCACCGATCACATCACTGTGGTCGATTAGTAGCTCTGAGGTCGCTACCGACCTTTGCTGGTCGAATGTCCGGCAAGAATGCTAAACAAATCTTATCTTCACCAAATTGCTCGTAAAGTGTTTTTTTTTATCTCTGCCAGACGGTGAACTTCGGATATTCTTGTCCTGGAATGTACCTCAAGAACTTATTATCGACAGGTGAAGGTTGAGGTGATGGGTTTGTGCCCATAGAGGCATACCGTATTCGATCACAGGGAGGATCATTTGCTTATTTTTTAGGGACAATTACAAACAACAATTGATAAGCGTATACAGTAGCCTAAACAGGTCTTAACAAAACGTTGCACATTGTCACTGCTTTGTTTATCTGTCACCTTGGTTCAAAATTAATAAACCATTGAGAGCAACGGTCGTCATGTTAAGATCTATAACATTTGTTAGATAACAAATATTTATCTCAACTGTACATCATTTATGTTAGTTCAAAGAGGCATTTGGTAACATGTGAAATGCCTTTCAGATACTTTAGGTTTAGTTTCTTTCAAATTTTGTATAATTGCGATTGAGTTTTATCATGGTCTAAGCAGAAATCGTTACGGTAATTAATCAAACACAATTGTTAAACTTTTTCAACAAAGTTGCGTGTATTTTTAATGGTTGTTTTCATTCTTGGCATATCTTTGATGTACAACTCGCATT
This sequence comes from Armigeres subalbatus, assembly GCF_024139115.2. Lineage (NCBI taxonomy): Eukaryota > Metazoa > Arthropoda > Insecta > Diptera > Culicidae > Armigeres > Armigeres subalbatus. Next base: position 159,377,278 of record NC_085141.1, on the reverse strand, counting down.
GTTCTAATGAGCTCAAACTGTTTTTCACAAGGTAAACTGCAGTTACAGATACTTGGCATTCTTCTATGTACAAATCTATTTGTTGTGGCTTAGGACGATTCGGTTTCCAGGGAGATTTGTCTAGTCTTTGTTCTGTTTCTCAGGTTTTGGGGGTTTGTGTGGGGATGGGATTTGGTGGTGAACGACGACCTCTTGAGGACTGGGTGTGCGGCATGGACAACTGGGGCAGCAACAGTCTTGGCCAGGACTGGGTGTGGTGGACAGCTGGAGTGTGGACGGCGTGGACACTGAACAACGACGGTCTTGGTCAAAACTGGAGCGTGGTGCACGGCAACTACTGGAGAAGCGTGGGCAACGACGGCATGCTTGACGACTGGAGCGTGGTGCACAACGTGGCTGTGGGGAAGAGCAAGGTAATCGACCGTGAGGTATGTTTACGCTAGCCACGAATCCTTTCGAGACACTTACCTGGAAGAGTGGCTGACGGCAACTGGAGCAGCGTGGACAGCGTGCACAACTGGAGCGTGGACTACTGGAGAGGCAAGGACGACTCCTGGAGCTGGGGCGGCGACGGCAGCGGCGATCAGGCACGAGAAAACGAACTGTAACGAGGGTTCAAATGATAATCAGATTCCTGTTTCTAATCACTACCCAATCATTATGAGTTTTCATCAGTCCATTGGATCACTAGCACTTTCAAAATTTTCACTGAAGATCATCCCATTCCCGTTGAGGCACTAGAGATAATACGCACCAGCTTGTACATTTTGGTAGTTTGGGTTGTTTTGTTAACTGGATAACAAAAGTTGACTTAGTTGAGATTACTTTGCTAAATGCGAGTTGACTGACGATTTGAGGCTGGGACAGGAAGCTTTTATAGTGAAAAATAACCATAACCAAGTGCCCGTGATCACACGACTATAAGGAATTGAATCTCTCTCGTTCTCTCGTTAAGGCTCTCGGGGTCGAGCCTCTCTGAGCAAGGGTATCTATCCAAACATATCGAACAATCAACTAGACTAAACGGTGGAGGTCCTCGAGAGGCGTTCGGAAAAAAAATGTTGACTTGAACCTCCCCTTTGCATTCCGCAAACCCACCCCATCAATATCATGACTTCGCGCACGCAGGCATGCGACATGAATTAGCGACAGCAGCCTCAGAAGAGAAACGGATAATATGTAGGATCGCACCGAGCGACACTTTGAGCCGAGAACGAGAGTGAACGAAACCGCGCAATTTTTGACCGACCGGATCAGGTTTCTTCTGCGAGCGAGTGCTTGCTTGTGGTCTATACGATAAGCAGCGTCTGGCTGGTTGGCGTGCGGCGAGGCGCTTAACCCTTAACGATGAGGCGCGTCGTCGCTCTGTTATGATTGTGGTTTCAATTAGTCAGAAATGACTCTCGGCGGAGGACGGATGCGCGTGTTATGGTGTTTAGTGTCCTGTCATGTGATAAGTGATATTATTCGCAAAATAACCTTCCTTACAATATCGTGTTTCTTCTGGATGTACTTAATTATTGATCTGTTGAATGTTTCTACTAAATTTTATTGAATTTCACTGTTTAGTGCATTTTTTTGGTTGCTTCAAAACTTTTAAATTGAATCAAATTCTACCTGTCACCATATTTTGTCAAAATTTAGGAACTCAACAGTTTACAAGCAACGGGCTTTCACTACATGTCTTTTGCAAAATTGATTCAGTGTAATAAAATAGTATAGCTTTTAATTATACACAATAGTGATTATCATAGCCGTTGCGTAGATTCCCAGCGCTCTTGGCGAAATCTTTATTGAATTTTTTAATGTGCAATATCTTACATATAGAGAACAATTTGAATCTCATCTAAAAGAAGTGACATTTGGGACTGCTACGAAATACAGCGGAACGGTGATGGAAACGACAGGATTTGACAATTAATCCAGAAGGAATCGGCAAGATTTGACCAAAAATATGTGGGCCAACTGTCACATCCTGCCGTTTCCGTCGCCTTCCACTGATTTGTTTGGCTTAAAAGGATTATTAGTCAATATTCGGTGGCATGTGTACAACCCCAAATTTTTATTGTTTGCTCTTTTGTAATGATTTTATACCATTTTATACCACAGCGTGCATTTTTTCTTACTATGCAGGACAACATTTGCTTTGTTGAAATCGCGATCGAACCTATTCGGATTAAGAATAAAATCAACTTTGGAGTGGAACTATTGGCGATTTGAAGCCTACTTACTACTGGACTTACTTGGGTCGATGAATTTCAACTCTGGATCAAGAGAACGCAACTTGTGGCTCTGTTAGTGGTTTAGAGTCAATGTTCTGGATTTGAATATCATTTTAAGGAAAGAAGAAAAATTTGCAATCAACACTGATTGCAATTCATTATTGGACATTATTCTCTAACCAATTATTGTTCTACTAACAATTTGAATGTACCGTCGTCGGGGGGTCAAATGGGGGTAAGAATGGGTCACTGTTTAAACTATTTAGAATGCTTGTAAAGATGGTTGACTGTATTTGGGCAAGACGACTAAATATAAGAGACCTTTTGAACGATTTTGCTGTACGACCTCCAGACTGCCGGGGAGAGCGATGACCCTATCACCAAGACATGTCACCCCCGATGGCGGTAGCAAATAGTCACATCGTAAGCCCTTGATGCAAATGCTCATTTTCAGTAAAGCCGCTAGATACATTCCGTTAAAAGTTTGGGTTCACCTCGAGAAATATGGCAAAATTTTGATCGTATTTTCGCAGTCTTGCATCCGATTTCGGCTATTGTTAGCTCGATACAAAGAAAATGAGTAGATCTTGCACCGTAGGTACTAACAATTTCAATTTTTGACGTAAACTACGTCTAAGGAGAAGACTCAGATACAGGGTGTAAAACCGAAATTTCCAAATTCGAGACCGTCACGAAATTAGGGTAGATTTCAAACGCTAATAGCGTCTTTATCTTTCGATGGATTTTCGAGATTTGCTTATCAATAGATTCGGAAGTTGGTTTCGTAGTGATGGGCAAGCAGATGAAGCGAGTGATGCGGTGGAAACCCATTAGCGAACTGTGTGTTGAGGATGCGGGCAAATTCTTATTACAGCCTAATCAGTGTACGCACCGACAAACGATAATCCGACGACGTGAAGGACACGTTTTATGAATTCTTGATAAAGCCTATGGAGAGTGCCCAAAGCATGACGGAAAATTGTTATCGGAGACTAACTCAGGTCGGTAGAGGACTTCCAATCGGTAGGAGAGCCTTCACTCCGCTACCAATGACAGGCCTACGCTGTAAATTTTGCTGCCAGAGGGATGGCCATCGTAGCACCTACTTTGCACGAAAGAACATCCGAAAGCACACCTGGAGACAACCAAATGGTGAAACTTGCAACCAGATAGACCATGTTCTGGTGGATGGGCGCCATTTCTCGGATGTTATCGATGTGCGGACATTCAGAGGTCCGAACATTGACTCTGATCACTACCTCGTTGTCAGTAAAATTCGATCACGGTTGTCAACTGTATCGAACGAAAGATCACAGCGAACGATGCGTTACTATCCAGCGATTGTCGCGGAAGGAGCATCGCTGAGTACCGCCAGAAGCTCGACGAACGGATAAGTGCAATCAACGTTAGCGACAACATCAACGATCTATGGAGTCGATCCATGGAGCGTGAGCACAACAGCACGAGAAGTGGTAGGCACTGCACAGAGGCGACCCAGGACGGGCTGGTTCGATGTAGTGTCAGAGATGACAGGCGAGAAGAACGTTGCCAGAAGCCGGATGTTGGTGTCGGTACCCGATCGAATAGAGATCGGTACAAGGAGACAAGAGCAGAAAAGAACCCACCGCAGGAAGAAAAAGAGTACGAAGAACAAGTGATTAGTGAGGCGCAGGAAAAATGGAGCAGAACGATATGCGGAGGTTTTATGAGTCTGTCAATGGCGTGCAGAAAGACAGCGCCATCTCCGTCTGTGCAACGACCAACAAGGAATTTGCTGACAGATAAAACTGAAGTGGCTGAGGTGGAAACACACTTCGAGACTTTGTTGAATGGAGGAAGTAGTGCATCGGAGAACAGCTAGATATTAGTGACGATGGACAAGCTGTGAGTCCCCTACACTAGATGAGGTTAAAAAGCTGTCAAAGAGCTGAAAAACAATAAGGCTGCGGGACTGAACTTCTCAAACATGGCAGTGAGCAGCTTTGACAGTTCTGCACCTATTATGTCGAAAATATGGGAAGATGAGGAAATGCCTGAGCTGGTTGGACGGCCTCTTTGCCCTCTCTTTAGAAAGGGCACAGATGGAGTGCAATTACCGAGGAATAACCCTCCTTAATTCGGCGTACAAAATTATGTCCTATTCTGTTCAACAGATTGAGACCGCTTGAAGAGTCCTTCGTCGCGAATACCAAGCGAGTTTTCTGACGATCAACGACGGATCAAATGTTTACCCTGAGACAAATCCTTGATAAATTCCGGGAGTACACTTGCAGACACATCATCTGTTTATTGATTTCAAGGCGGCGTACGATTCAGTGAAACGGATTGAATTATGCAAATTATGCTTGAACATGGTTTTCCGGCGAAGATACGGCTGATTCGTATAACGTTGGACGGATCGAAATCAAGTGTAAGGGTTGCGGATGAAATTTCGACGTCATTTGTTACCTTAGATGGATTAAAGCAGGTGATGCACTCTCGAACCTACTGTTCAATATAGCGCTCAGGGAGCGATTGAGGACTTTGCAAAGAAGGTACCATTATCACAAAATCGCATATGCTCCGTTTGCGGATGATATCGATATTATCGGAATTGATCGTCGTGCCGTGGAAGAGGCTTTTGCGCCTTTTAAGAGGAGACAGCGAGTTGGACTCACGATCAATACCAGCAAAACGAAGTACATGGTCGCTGGCAATCAACGTGGGTTCATTAGTGGTGGTGGTAGCGAAATATGCTGGATGGTGAAAAATTTGAAGTGGTAGAAGAATTTGTATCTTGGAACATAAGTGACGTGCGATAATGATGTTACCCGCGAGGTGAAAAGGCGTATTGCAGCTGCAAATGGGCTTATTACGGACTTCGTAACCAGCTTAAGTCCCGTAGTCTGCAAACGAAAACAAAACTCGCGCTTTATACTACTTGATTCTTCCGGTGGCTATGCGCCATGAGACATGGACGTTAAAGGAGGCTGATCGAGAGCTCTCAGGTGTTTGAGCGTAAGGTGCTGCGGACAATACTCGGCGTAAACACGAGAACGGTATCTGGCGGCGTCGCATGAATCGAATTGTACCATGTATAAGGGCTGGATATTATTGAGCTTATCGGCAGACTACGGTGGGCTGGTCACGTTGTTCGTATGCCGGAAGAACGACAAGCGAAGATAATATTTAGAGAGAACCGGAAGAGCCGCAGGCTTCTGGAAGGCCGCGTACACGATGGCTTGTTGCAGTTGAAGAAGACCTGAGGGCGCTCAATGTTCAGGGCGACTGGAGCGATTGGCCCAGGATCGAGTACAGTGGAAGAGGATACTCCATTCGGCGTAGGTTCATCGAAGAGCTGTAGCCCATCAAGTATCAAGTAAGTAAGATTCAAGCTCTCCAGCAATTTGCCAATTCTAGATACTATTGATTATTAACGTTAAACTATTGAAAATGTTATTCCTTTCCAAGCCGGGTGAAAAATTCAATTCCGTTCATAAATCCTCATCACGGACATCAGATTGTAAGGTACGGGCCTTTTGATCCACTGCTTCGTTTTCCTGTGTATAAAAAGCCCCCTGTTTCGCGTGCGCGCGTCATTTTCATTCTGGATTTCATGGAAAGTGGACCAAGGCGTCCAGAAGCGGTCCCAGTGACATCTTTACATCCGTGTTACAAGCAGCATTTTTGGATCTGGCAATTAACGGCGTGCGTAGAGCCGAATCATCGGATGGTTGTCGCGCAGTCCAGTAGTTGGTGGTGAGGCACATAAGTGGGAATGAATCGTGTTATGTTATGTTTGGGAGGAAGGTTAAGTTGAAATAATTTGTCTATAGTGCAACCGCTAGGAACTAGAAAATTTTTCAGTGAAATATTCTAGCGTGATTCTGAGCTCAATTATATGATGTTTGTCCAGCACTTAACCACTCTTCTTCTGTGGACAATTTTGAACAATGATTCAGTGATTGAGAAAGTTGATATAAGACGAACTTTTTCATAGAACAAAGCATAATGTTTTGTATCGTAGCAGAATCTAGCATTAGTCCGGTCCGAGCGCGCGTCAGAAGGAGAAGCTGCAAATATGTATTCGCATGGATGAAAAAACTTAAACAAGTAGCAGACTACCTCTAAATTTTAATCTTGAGGGAAATTTTCGCTGTTACAGCTATCCACGCGAATAATGTTCGGCAGCGTCTTTCTATAACCGCGCTCGTGATTCTCTACCGATGGAAAAATCTGACCGATGGAAAACATCTGCTCACCAAGCAATGAAGTTTTACTTTGAACAAAATTCAACTCGCCTCGATTGTGACTTAGAGCTACTTTCTGATGGTAGCCAATCGTTAGTACTTCAGACAAGAAAATTTAATCTGAGCGTGAACGACCGCATGAACCACACCATCGATGAGAATAAAATTTCCGGTAGCAGCTCCGCCGAAGCCGATGGTGGGACTACGATCTGCTTTTCGCGACATCTCGAACGAAATGGCTCGCGCGCGTAGTAGTAGTAGTAGTAAAATTCTTCTTTATTTAAACATTTTTTGTTCTACAATTATTTTTAACATGTACAGTGATCGGTCTTGGCCATCCAACTTCGATTTTAATTATTATTATTATTATTATGTTGTTAATTTTTAAATATAATGTATCATGACGGCCTTCAGGAGGCGCTAGTGTTTTTTAATTTGATAACCTAACTACTATGTACACTAATATTTACAATAAAATTTGATAACCTAGATTGGAACTAGCGTCCTAAGCGCTTCTTGGTCCGAGGTGCAAGCAACGGACCCTAAACTTTCTTTACACTCACCAAAGCGTTCATGTAAGGTTTTATTCCGGCCAGACGGTGGACCTCGGATGTTCTTGTCCTGGGAGGGTGTTGAGGATCATCCTCAGGAATTTGGCAATACGTAATAAAGGCAGGTTAATCTATCTCTTCATGGTTTGTCGAGCTATGCAATGTGACACGATAATATGGAATCTGGTTGTTTGCAGCAAACATGATGTTTTGGCAAGAATGAAAATGTGAAGTTAGTCAGATTGGATCGTTTTGGTCTAGATTTATCATATTAAAGCCCATTTTTCGTTATTGCAAAAAATAGTGTGTGCAACTCGTTGCAAAACTCGATTTTTTCAGCACTCGTAGTATTTATTCAACTCGGCAAGCCTCATTGGATAAACGTACAACTCGTGCTGAAAAAATCATCTTTTTGCAACTAGTTGCACAAACTACTATTTCGCCGTTAACTTCAGCAACATAAATAAAATTGTACACTGCATAACTGTGGCGTCTGCAGCGATTATTTGGTAGGAAATTATCAAGACGCCTTCGGAATTTTGTAGTATCGAAATTGATAGTCATGAGAAGAACAGTTTGGTATTCGAATGATGAATCGCGAGGCTCTGATTCTTTCTAGCCTAGAACTAGAATCCTTTATAGCCTAGTCGGCCTGTGAACTAGATCAGGGCAGCTTGGGGCATTCTGCTTGACGGCAGCTGTTCCCTTGACGTCTATTTGTGCTAGTTGAGGCGCTCGAAACCTTCTTTGCTGTTGCGGTGGATGCGTTCTGCGAAACTTCCTTGGGCTCGTTTTTTGCTGCTTCCTAGGGTGCTACCAGAGTAAACGCGATGTCCGACGCAGCTCATGTGAAAGAATAACAATTATTATCAACGAGCTGCTTCTCTGTTGCGTCGTATCGCATCCCGTCTACTCTGGTTTCCTCCGTCCTCCTTAAGATGACCATCAAACGCCATTGAAGGTCCCAGCGAGCCTTTTATGAATTTCAAATTTGCTTTTACCTTCACTCCACCTCTATCTCATCACATGTATTGCCCCAATAGCTGTTTCCACATATTGTGAAAAAAAATTATTTACTTGGATTTTTGACAGATTTTGATCTACCTTGGCTTGACTCTCGATAGCAAGCTTATTGTCAGGCAATAGGTTGACAAGACGATGACGAGCGTAACGTTTTTTTGAAACTACTGTGCCCTTTGATCAATCGCCGGTCGTCATTGTCTCTGAAAAATAAGCTTGCTGTCTACAAGCAAATCATCCTCCCTGTGATCGAATATGACATGCCGGTCTGGGAGAGCTACGCTAAAACTCATCATCTGAAGCTCCAAAGAGTACAAGACAAGTTCCTGAGGAAACAAGTTTTCTCAGGAAACGAAATTCTGAGTTCCACCGTTTGGCTAGGATTGAAACTCTTGAATAACGCTTTGGAGAGAGTAAGGAAAGATTTAGGGTCCGTTTCTTCCACTCCGACCAACTTATGATCCGGGAGCTCATCCCCAACTAGGATATCAAATTTCTATTGTAAATATTTTGTGTAAATACTAGTTAGGTTATTAAATTTTAAAACACACCAGCGAATTGAATTTATATTCAAAAACCCAACTCAATTCACCGAGTAGTGATACTGCCTTTCTCGTATTTAGTTTAGATACCAACTTTATATGGCGCTTATATGGCTCGGTTCGATGTACCATTTTCTTTATAACTTTGAAACGCAACGGTCGATCGTTATTAAATTCAATAGAGATCAACTAGGCTTTGCCCTCTGTCGGGTCTCCAGCCTTCTATAAAAAGTTTATTCTTGGAGTAAAATGATAACCTTTCGGTACAACTTTGTTGTACGAGAAAGGCAAACAATGTTTAATAATATTAAAAAAAAATAAATCGAAGTTGGAGATATTTAATTACAAATATTTAATTAAAATTATGTCCTACTGGTCTTCGAAAGGTCAAGGGGGAGAATACAAAATAAATATTAAAATGAAAAAAGTAAAAAATAAACTCCTCGGATTTATTAAAAATTGTTTTGAAAATCCTCAAAATTATCCTAATTATTTTTGCCCCCTCACAAAATTATTTTTGGGCAAAAACTCCGAGGGGGGAGACATAATTGTGTTTTAATATTTGAATCGGCCTTATTGTAGAACAAAAATGTTTAAATAAAGAAGAAGCAAATGTTTACTGTATGTTTACTCTTATCTCGTGGTTGAAGCTTGTGTTTACACGAAATTACACGTGAGTTATATAGATTTCGAATGTCCCACTTTTTGCCTTACTTGTACACTAAGTTTATGTAAATGCTGTAGGATCACAATAAAAATTACCCTTTGATAAGGGACATATAGGGCCATAGTATATTGCAACACGATGAACTGAGCTGATGTCTGTATGTGGGTATATTCGTGTGTATGTGTGTAGTGTATGTATAGACAGACCCAATTTTTGGAATGTATACACTTAATCGGCATTTCAATGTTCGGTATTTTGTTTGCCGAGTTTCAACCGTAAAATTTTGTTTTTACCGAAATAAAGCCTGTCCACGTTAAATTTCGGACACCCATCATACAATGCGATTTTTTTAAATTTTCACAAACCACCGAGAAGATCAATTTACACGACAGATGAATCTCTCCGCTTTACGTGATGCTTTCAGCATGTTTTCATTCTCGTCCAAATTGATAAAATGGCTACAAATCAATTAGACATTGTCTAAGAAATTTAACGTGGACAGGCTTTATTAGTTTTTCAGTTGATCACAAAGTGAAAGTGAACTTTTAAAACCACAGATCGCACCTCGGATCGCACAGCAGTATAAAACAAGTGAAATGCATCATGAGAACCGGTACTTCCTACCTCTGGGAACTTTTTTCAAAAGAATTAATCATGGAGAATAGCCCCTGGAATTATCGTAATCAGATTGCAAAAAACGTTTTTCACGGTGCTAAGCACCGATGGTGTGATGATGTGACGGTGCTAAGATCGGTGTGCTAAGGATGATGTCGGTGTGTTGTGATTTGTCGATGTGCTAAGGATGATCAGTGTTGGTAGAATCATGCTCAAATCTCACTCACCGAAGCCTCATGCGCGAGCTGACTCGCTTGCGATTCTGCATGGAGAGCATCGCGCATGAGTTTTTCACGCAGAATCGCATCGTTTCACTCATTCACCGAAAAATGATTTCGCTCCAAAAAGTGTCAAAACCCAATTGAAGCGTATTTTATGTTTACGTATGGATTTATTATCCATTGATTTAAGTAAAGAAAATTATTCCGATGAATTTAACGAAGAAGAACGCGCAGAAATCATACAACGATGCAAATCGCGAGTTGAATCATGGAGGATTCTCTGGGCCATGAGTCGGGTGGGGTTTGCCTCGCGCTTGATTTGAATCGTGGATGAGATTTGAGTATTTGAGTTTTTACCAACACTGAGGATGATGTTAATAAAAGACAGATTTTCTCTTTTATAGCCTAGGATTCAATCCCTGTCTGACAATAATAAATTATAACCGGCCAAAGTCTTCATTTCTTTATACTTATAGCCTATTCAGATTACGATAATTAACGAGGTATTTTACGTGAAAATTGACAAGAAGAAGTTAAATAAAAATGCAATGAGTAAACATTGACATCAAAATACTCTTTATAATGTCAAATACCGCGTAAATTATCATAATATGAATCGGCTTTTATATTTCATGCAAAGGTATTAAGTAGATATACGGTCCAGTCGGTAAAATATTTTCCAAAAAATAAATCCTCATTTACTGACTAACTTAGTTATGTTCATATAAACAAACAACCTTCATTACCGATTTTAATGTTCATTTGACATTTCTCGTTTATGCTGAAAACTCGGTAATGTAAAAAATTGCTGTTGAAATTACTGGGTGATCCGTAGTCCAAAAACTCAGTAAAATTTTACCGACTCCGGTAAAATAAAGTAGCTATGTAGCAATTAACAATTCCTCGCATGAAGAATTTGAGTAAATTATTTATTATTAAAAATTTGTGAAAGATGAACGATGGCTAATTGGTCAATTATAGTAAACGAGAAATGAATTTTTACCGATGTGTGTAGTATTTTTTAAATTTTTTTAAACTTTCCCATGGCTCCAAACATCACCTTCTTGCACTATTTTGTAAAAATAAGTTTTCTAATGACATAAAAAGTAGTTTTCTGTTAACAAACGAAGTAAATATTTCGAGTATCCTACTTAATCTGGAAAACAATGTTTTTTTCTAGAACGCACCCCACCTTTCTTCAAGAATAAATAATGAAATCAAACTCCTTATGAAGTTTTCTGTGAAAAATTGTTAATTGCTAAATTCCAAAAATGGGTCTATAAAATGTCACATACATACACAAATACACACGAATATACACACATACAGACATCAGCTCAGTTCATCTTGTTGCAATATACTATGGGCCTGAGACGAGACCTGCAAAGACGCTGCTTCTGCTCTTCTTTTCTCTTGTTTTGACACTTGTTCTTCTTTTCATCACAGTTGATCATCAAGTTTCAACTGTTTCCTTGACTGTTTCACCTAAGCCCCGGGTGGACTCGTCTGAGCACAATAAAAGTGTATCCAATTCACGAATTGGTAGATTCATTTTCATAAGGATTTTTATACCGAAAACAAAACACACGTTTATAACTGATTATTAATAAGCTAAACGGATGATTTGGAATACTCGTTAAAGTGAAAAAGTCTTAGTGAATCAAAAATAATGCGGAATATTTTATTTGGGATACCAATACTTTCACACAAAAAACTGCTGGCTGCACCTCGGCTGCACCTGACAGTTCTTGACAGCAGTTGACTGGCAGCAGCTGAAGTTACATTTTTTCCTCTTTGCAGGTCCCGTCCCAGCTATGGGCCTATTGGCCACTTATCAAAGGGTAATTTTTGTTGTGATCCTATAGCATTTAGATAAGCTTAGTGTACATGTAAGGCAAAAAGTGGGACATTTGAAATCTATATAATTCACGTGTAATTTCGTGTAAACACATGCTTCAACCACAAGATAAGAGTAAACATATAGCAGTTTCAGTGTACTAAAAATTTGTGTGCGCCATTTTGCGCCGGAACAAGTTACACGATTCTAAAACACTTCTCATATAACTATTCTATTTTAAGAGATAGAGCTTCGCAATATTCTACAAAAACGTGTATTTTTGTTAGCCAAACAACTTTGTAGAAGGTGGTAAAAACGCCTGAAACATAGAAAAAAAAGTTATGCTCAAAAAACTGATTTAAGGGACACTCCACAGAAAATGTCACATATCTCGTACTATATAAGTCATAGGTATGGGGTGTCTTTGGCAAAGTGGCTTGAAATACCATCTGCTACAACTTTCCTGAAGACACTAGGCTCGTAACTGGTTTCGATGGATAAGCAAAATTTTTATCTCACTTTTAGGTGATTAAATCATTTTACAGATTTTCTAAAAAAAAGGCCTTTTTCATATCTAATATCTTCTCCAAACAAACAACAGTAAAAAATCAGCAGCAACGGTGCTATCAAAAAAGCGCACGGAATCGGCAAAAAAACAATACTGTGCACCGGAGTCTTAGACTGGCTTCGCGGCGGGTGCTTCTTATTTGTTCCAGTTTGCGTCGGTAACAGTTTCAACATCGGTTGCGGTCATCAGAGTCATACACAACGATAGCAACGGTAACGGTTCAAAATACTAATATAATCCAATCTAAATCCGTTTCAAATCCAACTCAATCCATTTTAAATCCAATCCAAATTCAATCCAAATCCATTCCAGAGCCAATCTGAAACCAATCCTGATCTAATTGAAATCAAATCCAAATCCAATCAAAATCTAATTCCAATTTAAATCCCAATCAATTCAAATCCTATCCAATCAGAAACCAAATCCAATCTAAATCCTATATAAAACGAATCTAAAACCAGTCCAAATACTAATCCAATCCAACCTAAATTTAATCCAAATCCAATCCAGATCCAATTCAAATCTAACCCAAATCCTATATAGATTTTATACAAAACCAATCCAATTCCAAATCAAATCCACTCCTATCCAAATGCAATATATATCCAGTTCCAGACAAAATCCAATCCTAATCCAGATCCAATCCAAATCCAATTCAAATTCAATTAAAATTCAATACAAAACCATTCTAATCCCAAACCAAATCCAATCAAAATACAATCCAAAACCAATCCAATTCCAATCAAAATTCAATCCAAATCCAACCCAAAGCCAATCTGAATCTAATCCAAATCTAATCCAATTTAAATCGAATTCAAATCCAATTCAATACAAAACCAATCCAATTCCAAACCAAACCCAATCTAAATCCAAAATAAAACCAATTCAAATCCTATAGCTAACCAAATCCAATCTAAAACCAATCCAATTCCAATCAAAATTCAATCTAAATCCAACCCAAAGCCAATCTGAATCTAATCCAAATCTAATCCAATTTAAATCGAATTCAAATCCAATTCAATACAAAACCAATCCAATTCCAAACCAAACCCAATCTAAATCCAAAATAAAACCAATTCAAATCCTATACCTAACCAAATCCAATCTAAAACCAATCCAATTCCAATCAAAATTCAATCTAAATCCAATCCAAAGCCATTCTGAATCCAATCCCAATCTAGTCCAAAACCAATCCACATCCAAACCAATTCCAATACAAAACCCATCCAATTCCAATTCTTAACCAAATCTAATCCAAATCAAATCCAATCCAATTCAAATCCAAATCCAATACAATCGAATCCGATCGAAACCAAAGACATCGAATGGGCGGCCATGGGGGTGGCGAACTGGGTGGTCAGCATGTGGCGAAATGGGCGACAACGGGTCAACGGCCAGAGGCTTGGGGTCAACGGTCACAAGAACGACAAATCTTATCCTGGTGATTGTCGAAAGCAAAGGTTGATTTGAGAGGCAGAAAAAGTTACTGAGTTAGCACATAAGAGTTAAAGAATTTGGAAAATTGAAGAACTTTGTAGAAGAGAAAATTAAAAGGAGTTAAGAGTGAAAGACTGGACATCCAGTTAATTCTATTACTGTTCATAAACGGCGACGAATCCCCAAGTTAGGCCTTACTCCAAATATATTTGCTGATCGCCATTTTGTGTTCCCCATGGTGCCACCAGGGCCTCGCGGATTTTGTTTCAAAAACCCCCTCGCGATTTTTATTATAAAACCCCATCGCGGTTTCCCATAAACGCCATTCTGGGAAAGCCGTTACACAACCCGATACCTGCTTTAGTGGTGTGTGTCGACCTAGTGCGCCAAAACCCAGTTTTTTTCAGCAAGTCTACGGACTGCTGAAGCCTCGAGTCCGTTACCATACTTGAGGAGCGCACGGCATATGCAGAGGGTCCACAAGAGGCTGCAGACCGCCGAAGAAGAAGTTGTAGCCGAAGCGAATCGCAGAGAGTCGACAGGTAGCGGAGTAGCAGTGCGCGGGCCCCGAAGAACGGAGAAGAAATAGAAGTGAGGAAGTAAAGAAGAGAAAGGTAGGAGGTAGAGGTAAGAAAGTGGGAAGCGTCGTCCGGTGTTTGAGGACGGACGCAGGAATAGAGGAAGGAAGTAGGACGTCAAGGGGAAAAATAAAGTGCACACGGAATAAAGTGAGAGTTTTTCATGAGACAACTCAAGTATTTTTCTACCGCGGAGTGTCACGAGCGTAGAGCCGACCCTGAGGCTTGTTAAAGGGGGTCTCACCAGTGCTGGGAGTAACACGGCCTGGCCCCAGTATGTTACAACCCGCATAATTTAAAACCATCTGCAGTATTATTGTGACTATTCACTTGAATTAAAGAATACTGTTACTATTCGTATAATCGCCTCTTAACAATGTAATTATATGTTGAGCTGAAAACAATATTATACAGCATGTTATATCTACCATAACGTATGCTATTATGTCATGGTACATTGTATCTTCATAATTTCTTATTTTACATTATTTAGAAAGCAAACTATAAAAAAAACATATATGACTAGTAAATAATTGATAAAGCTTTAATATACGGATTGCGGTTTTGGAATAATTTCGTATCATCTTTAGCTGGTTTCGTAATGATGAATTATATCATCGAATGGTAAAAACACAATAAATGTATAAGTTCTGCAGCAAGTGTATGTTTAACTTCAAAAAGAGAGCCAAATTTATTTATCGTGCAGTTGTTGTGGAATTTGTTGAATCAGACTGTTTGATTTTTTTCTTGGGTTTTCCGGATTTTTTCTTCGTTTCTCGGGCTGAAATCAAAGGTAAGCGATAAAATGATGCGTTATTCAATGAAACACGCGTTTATTATTAACATTGTTTACAGTTCCCAACAGCTCCTGTGTAAAAATGGAGAAGATTGACGAGACCTTCTGGATCCAAGCCAATTTTATTATTCTAGTACACGAACATTGGTAAGCAGTTTTAAATAACTTTAACATTCGCAAAATATGACTGATTTATCATTTTGCTTGTTTCTTACAGGGCAATAAAGGAATTTCTTGGATCCCCATACGACCGAGACAGACTGTTTCGTGAAACTTAAAACCTTAAAACTAAGCGCTGTTGAAATTACTAACTATCATAAAAGTAACTACGTTTGTGATAAAAATATGCATTCTTCAATTTTTTGTACAAAAATAAATATATTGTCACAATCTAAGTGTAACATACTAACAACTATTGTATTTTTATTTGCTATCTGGAAAAATGACCAACTTATCTTTTTGCTAGTGGAAGATAAGGGATACGGTGTGTCGATTGGTTTGTCTTATATCATTCTACAGTTCATATATTGTATTCCATATTGTTTTAAGCTAGAAAAAGGATTATAAATGAACCATATCACATACTGTAGAGCGAATAAAATGTACTGGAAAATGCCCTTTTTTATATTGTAATTATACTTAACCGCCTATTACCCATATAATCAATTAGCCAATTACAGCATACCATATTGTGGAGATCATTTATGTTGAGGTTAGTGTATCTTAAGTATGAACAACAATCAGAATGGTATTATAAATGTTATTTATTGTCATAGACGCTCTGGGGAATGGTACAATTATGGTCCATGATTATGCGGGAAGCCAATTCAAATACAATCTAAATCCAATAAAAAACTAATCCAATCCAAATTCCAACAAAATCCAATCTAAATCTGAATTGAAACCAAGTCCAATCCAAATCCCGTCCAAATCCTATCAAAGTCCAATCAAATTCAATCTTATTCCAATCCAAATCGAATCAAAGCCTAAATCAGTCTAAATCCAATACTAATTCAATCCAAATCCAATTCCAATCTAATCCAAATTCCATATCAATCTTAATCCACTCCATCTAATCCAATCCATATCAATCTAAATCCATTCGAATCCAATGATGACGATGATGGTCCCGCTACATACCCCTACAAAGGTTTGAGCTAGACGAGTTATCTTTAAGATAATTAATTAAGATCAACTTTTTCAAAATTCGAATCCAATACGAATCAAATTTAAGGGTTGTTAACAATTTACGTAACACTAAAGGGCGAGGGAGGGGATCAGGCCGTGCGTTTCGGTTCATACAAAAAAACTGAGGAGTACCAGAGAAGATGAAATGCATCCTTGCCTCATATCAGCGACTTTCCAAATTGAATCAGTTAAAGCTCCTTTCTCCGATAGACGGGGATACCTTCGAGGTTGTCGATGAAATCGTCTACCTTGGATCCTTGCTAACGGCTGATAATAATATTAGTCGTGTAATACGGAGGCGCATCATCTCTTGAAGTAGGGCCTACTACGGCTCCAGAAGAAACTGCAGTCAAAAAAGATTCAAACGCACACCAAATGTATCATGTACAAGACGCTGATAAGGACGGTAGTCCTCTACGGATATGAAACTTGGACCATGCTCGAGGAGGACTTGCAGCCACTCGGAATTGGTGCTTAGGACCATCTTTGGCGGTGTGCAAGAAGACGGAGTGAACCACGAGCTCGCCCAGCTCTACGGCGAACCCAGTATCCAGAGGGTAGCTAAAACCGGAAGCAGTACGATACGCAGACCATATTGCAAGAATGCCGGACAGCATCCCTGTAAAGATGATGTGTGTTTCCGATCCGACAGGTACAAGAAGGCATATGGAGCGCATCGAGCGAGGTGGGCTGACCAAATACAGATCGTTTCATCTGCTTATGTCAGTGAGTAACTGATGTAATGATCTCTGCTGCAGCCATCCTTCCTACATCGGCCAAGAAAACAACCCACGCCCGCTTGTCCTGTTTGCGCAGCGCAGGATTTCCACTCACAGAGGTACATACCGTTGACTGGACTCGTGCTTTATCCCTCTCACTGGCGGAGACAGAGGTGGGGCACCACACGATGCAATCACACTATTGTTTTCATAGTCTATTTATTGTTCTTGCGCCAAGTGGTGCCCCACCAAATAACAATAGCTGGCTCCGCCAGTGATCCCTCTGCTTCTCTCTGTTCCTCAACCTTTGCTTCCCGAGTTGTTATCGCCGGTTTCGATGAAAGCATTGTTCGTCGCCCACTTATCTTCTACGCTGCCACCTTGCGGAACATCCACTACCCCAGTTCCAAGTTCTTCAACAAACGATCGCTTCGCAGCTAGATCTTCTAGTCGGTGTATGTTGATTAGCCATCCGAGAGTCTCCTCTCGCCGCTGAACCCAATTAATGTGTAGCAATCTGAGCCCAAGTGAAGATTGAAGCGAGCAGCCGTCCAGGATGGAGATCTTTTACGTTGGCCCTATCGGTGGTCAGGACCCAAGAGTGAGAATTAGCTGCCACTTAACTAATGCCACATGTAATGTGTAACTTTGATTAGCTATTTTTACAAAGTCAAAGAAATTTATTTTAGAGCTTATTTAGAAGAATGTTTTATTGTTCATAAAACATTGTTTGAGAAAGATAAACGAAACTCATTTCGTGTGCGAGGGTTTGGAAGCGCCCAGGCTGCAGCCGTCGTACGTAGGCTGAAATTACCTCCGTATGGCAAACAGAAACCCCTGCAGCTAATCGACACCTTTTTCTTGCATGGGTGATTTTAGCGTCCATTATTGCTTAGCAATAGTCTCAATTATAGTTTCGTTGATTAATTTGCCACCAACGTTGGTCCGGTGAACAGCTGTGTTCACCGCATTTTGAATGCAATTGAATGCTCTCTACTGGTTTGTCCGATGTCATATCTATGCCACTAATAAGAAGCATGGCATTTCGATAATTTTCGGAAAGTGAGCAATGCATGCTAAAATATGCCGCACCGATTGTACTTCACCCATGCATTCCGTACAGTGCTATGCAAAAATTTCTTAAAACAGCCATGTTCGAACAACAAATCTATGATTTCAAAAGTACATTTGACCATTTCCCCTATTGATTCTTGACTAGTCCGGAATCAGTATATAAGCCCCAGTTTAAGTTTCGTGTTTTAATTTTAAACTTGTCTTAAGACGAGTTTGTACAATTTCATTTAATTCCACCATTTGAATGTACCTTTGACAGATACGTATTTCGACCTCAACAGTAAGGCCGTCTTACGACGTACGAGACACTGAAGAGGTTGAAATCAACATAATCATATTACTTCAAAGAAATGTAGTAAAGTGACAAATCAAATCAAATAACCTAGCCTTATCCTTGAGCAACGGACGGTCCCATCTTCGACCATTACCACAAATCAGAATACAACGAAAATTACAATGCAGACTCTCGTCCATGTCAAAATGCACAACATGACTTATACTCTGTTTTCCGCCAATGCAGCATCACTACTAAATACGCCATGGAGATTAAGTAAAGGGTTCCATTAGAGGGGGTCCTTCGACCTTGAACACCGGTGAACCCCAACGTGCGAAACGATGCGGAATGACTCTGCAGAGCAGAGCGTCAGAATTAGCATTCCTAGGGAAAGAACGGTGCATCAACATTGACCTCCGTTCTATGCGTGCAGGAATTTGCATGAGAATCTTTCAATGATTAAAAGTGACACTAAATTGCAGGTCCCCCATCCATCGGCGCGGCGATACGAAACGGACGATTCTACAGTAGTGCACCACACATACCGGAGCTTTGCATTTCTCCGACGCTGCATGTTGACAAGGTACGAACGTACGACCAATCCGGGATGCAAACAGGGTGAAGATGGTGACGATGACTTTCAAGTATTGAATTTCTGGATTCTGTACACTTCCCCATCGCACGTACCTACACCTGCCCGGAGTGCTGAAGCATCTGACGGAGCACAGGCAGCGACATCCACTGCCACTTCACTCCTATGTATGTACGGTAGCAGTTGCCGTGCCGGGTGACCTCGAATATGTCGAAGGAAACGATTAGGATCGCAGCACGAACGATGACAGTGCATAAATCCCAATCGGCAATGACGAGAACGACCGACAGGTGACGACGAGGGAAGTGGGAAGTGTTTCCGGATGCTTCCTGATAGGACGCGGCAAATCATGATGTCGTGACAAGCTCTGTGCACACGTGTCCCATGGGCTTTCGGGCGACAGGCAACAACCTGGGGAAGGGGCTCGGAAGCCGGTATGCATAATCGGCTTTATGTGTGGTAACATATCGATGCATCAACGGGATATGCGGTTGTTGATAAACGAGCGTTGATATTTTTCCCCGAGCGAGGATTGAACTAATCGAGCCAACATATGGTATTATTGGGTACCAGTATGAGGTTTTATTTAGTTGTGTTTGTCGGCACGACTTTTCATGCCATTGATTTCCGTTGGGTGTAGGGTAACTGCTCTATTAATTATAAAATATTCGTATATTAATCATATTCGCAAACACATGATACGGGCTTATTTTTTCCCGCTTTCTAATTTGCAGGCATGCTCACAGCTGCATAAAATATTTTGCGCTTCAAATCTTTGCGTTCAATTGTGATAAATATAACTACATGAGCCTAACTCTTGTAAACTAATATAAGACAAACCAGCATGGAGCCAACAAAATTATATTTACCTAACTGAAGTTTACTATTATCCCTTCTGTGGAAATCGAACTCAAATACATTCCAAACGTTTCAACCAGTGAACTGCAAGTCGCCATGATCTATGCTAATTTTTCCGCAACCTTCGATAAGATCCTCCAACGTGCAACTGTAGTAAAATTCGGATACTTCGGTTTATCTGAAACTATTTATTCTCAATTAGTTGTCATTTTATAGTTACATACAGTCACTCTCAAAATTGAGCGTACAGTATGGATTAGATGACCATGCATGCATGGTGCACAATGCATTTCAATATTCATCCCTTCCTTCAATGTATGCGCACATAAAATGGTTGAAATTTTTTCTCAAAAGTTTATTTATTCGAAAATAATCTGTTAGATGTGACACAATTGAGCGTACATCGATTTTTTTTCTATAAAATGTCTTATTATAAACACGATTAATGTTCAATCAAAGTTAATTGCCTATTTCCGGGGATTAAACCACCCGACTTGGACGTTAATTTACAATGTTATAAAAACTCATATGTGAATATGTACGTTATGTGGAAGATATTGATTTGGAAAATGTATTTGAGGTAACCACTCTCCCTTCGATGGGACTCCCATCGAAGGGAAAGTGGTTACCTCCAATACATTTCCAAATCAATATCTTCCATAACGTACATATTCACATATGAGTTTTTATAACATTGTAAATTAACGATTAATGTATTTTACCGATAGTACCGATTATATTTATAATAATAAACATCCGCTACTTAAACATTCAATGTTTTGAAATTAAACCATGAGTTAAGAACAATGCTATTTAACAATTCAATGCTGCTGGGCAAAATAGATGCTTTAATTTGTATGTTTCACCGGCATCGTATCTTATATATGATAGATAATCGAAATCGAGCAAGACATACGATTAATTTGGGAAAACTCAGACGGCAAATGATGAAAACAGATGTAAACATACAAAGAAAACGACAAATGTTTGGAATGGCATAATTCAAATTTAGTATGTCTTTAACTTAAATATGTTTTAAAGCTCGATATTGTCTGAGGTCTTTCATTGAGAGTAATATTATTGAATCCAACCATTCACAGTCAAATTCTAAAAGTACAAGGTGAATCTTAAAGATCCGAACATAAAAACAGCTTTTCAACCCCGTAGAGCACTTCTGATTTAATATTAAAAAGGTAGCTTAAAATCGTAATTTCATAATTAAATTTGGGTTTAACTCCACGATCTGTTACCATAAGGGATACAATTGGATGATTTCCATTTGGCGAGTAAAAATAAACTTTTTTAAGAGTTCGGCAGCCTATTTAATGATATCTTGGTGAATACTGAATTTAAATTATTCAACCAAATTTATTCCTACGGTGACTGAGTCTTCAAATATAAAATGATATCTTATAATGCATCCGTGTGCTGCTCTTTTATTAATATTATTATTAATGATTTTCCTGAGCTTATAAGCTACCTGTACATCGACTTTTGAATAAAGTTATACTTAATTTTACCATGCTCAACATTTGTCGTTTTCTCTGTATGTTTACATCTGTTTTCATAATTTACCGACTCAGTTTTCCCAAATTAATCGTATGTCTCGCTCGATTCAGATTATCTATCATATATAAGACACAATGCTGGTGAAATCAGCATTGAATTATTAAATATCATCTTTCTATCTTCTTCTATATAATAAAAATGAAATGGTCTGTGTTCGTATCCGCATAACTCGAAAACAGCTCGATGGATTTTTTTCATTTCTTCAGCAAAAATGTTCGTTATCGTTTCCGACGGGTTTATATGACACAGTCCCATCCCGATTTTGGCAACACCCGTTTTTGTCTACCCCCGATTTTGGCAACACCCGTTTTTGGCAACATTTTCTTCCCGATTTTGGCAACAACCTCGAAAATATTTTTTATTACTTTTTAGAGCTAAAACATTTTTATTAATATCTAATACACCGAAAAATTCTTTATATTGAATATATTTGTCGCACACATAAATTTTTGCAATTTGGCGACCCAAATATATACAATTTGTACCCACACGTAAATTCAATAGCTGCATATTATACATACATTTTATTTGATTATAGATTATATTTGTACTTCGCGTGGAGAGTGGTTATGTGTGCACTAATTAGAATCATGAATTAAATTAATGGATTTTTGCCAATAAAAATGTGTGGAATTTTTGTAGTGTAGGATAAACAAAACCAAAAGTGAATGTCATTATGGTTTATATGCGTATTATGGGCTTTGTACGAATAGTGGACACTTCCACTGAATTAATGAGCCACCACTCGTATTACCGCTCATTGAAAACAATGTCTATTGAAACTTTTCTGCTTTTTTTATTCACGTTTTTCATGTCCCTATTCACACTATCCTAATCTAACCAGCCCACCGTAGAATGTCGTATTTTTTGGTATCTCATTGATTTTGTCGTCGATAAGCTAACTCATAGACTCATAAGCGAAGCCCGCTGTTTACATCACAATGCAACCGATACTGCTTGAGTGATCCAGGAACAAGCAATGCGCTGTTTAGCCATCAAGTCGTTTTGCTCATTACCCGCCGAGAAACTGTCATTTTATCATTTTATCCGTCTTTCTGCTGAATTTCCATATAGAAAATAAGCAACTGTTTTATTTCAAAGAATCTTATTGTTTAAAATTTACACAAATTTATCTAGCGATTAATATCAGAACAGTGTTGGCTTTTCCATTTCCCTGATGTGTCAATTGCATAACGAGCCTTTTGATTCCAGCATGCTTGCCAACAGTTCAACAGTAATGGTAAGAGTTTGGTAACATGTAATCGTAAGACTCTCAAGCAGGCATTGAAAAAAATCAGATCATGAGAAAAAATCGGGTTAATTTAAGCCAACTTGATGTTCTTCCGCGGGGCAAGTTATGTGCTTCCTAAGATCTTTGAAATTAAACATTAGATGATTTACCGTTTAATGGTCTTTACCACTCACCAATGGAAGCCTATTGAGTGAAGCAAATCACTTGGTAATACAACAATGAGCGTCGTTCTGGTGCGCTGATAGCAGAAGCCATTCAAGCATTCTAAAAATGAAGACCTCTATGAGTCTGGAACTCTAGTACACTGAATGGGAGGCGTTGATACTTTCTCTCGACTATCTTATCGTTGCTTACATGGATACCTCACCACGGCTTGGCTTGTTGGACGGTGTTGCTTATTGTTTATCACAGCAACGATCGCTCCTACTCGTTGTTTGGCATCCATCTGAGTGATTGCAATAGATCATAGATTGCAATAGATCAATGCTCACAATGCTCACTCACACTTCCAATTTCTGCTCTCGAGTGTTCTGTTTGTGATGGCGAAGTGAGATCGCTGATGTAATTCTAGCTGCTTTGATAGGCGAGTGATGCGTCACATGTGGTTTTATTATTATTTATTCAGCCTAAGGCCGGAGTGGCCTGTGCGGTACATAACAGTTGTCTCCGTCCACTGCTGTACGTGACCAGTCACGCAGTCTACGGAGGGTCCGTAAATCGCCTTCCACCTTATCGATCTACCTTGATCGCTGCACACCTCGCCTTCTTGTGCCTGTTGGATCGTTGTAGAGAACCATTTTTACTCCAAGTGCGCGTTGGTCCTCCATCGTTGGTCCTGATATCGTTATCGGAGGTCAAGTGAGCCCAAGTACACGAATTCTTCAACCACCTTGATTTTGTCGAATAGCCGTTGTCTTCTCTTGAGCCTACTTCGTCTTCAACGTATTAATCACTAGTCCGATCTGCTTTGCTTCCCTCTTCAGTCTGATGTAGGATTCTTCCATCTTTCCAAAGTTATAATAATGAAAGTAGTGCATGGAGAACTGGAGTGCGATGACCTGCAGCGAGCAAAAGTAGGTTGACTGCTATCGAGTGTCAGAGGTGGCATGCCGCAAATGGTCCTCCAGCTTCCACTTGGCCACACTATCACTCGTGGTGTGAGATGTACATAGTGCTCATGGATCAATCATTGCCAATTGTGAATTATGATAAAAACAAGCATTTTCGGTGGACTAAAATTTATATGAGATGTCAGATTGAAGTCATCACTTCTTCGGACTACTATATCAACGTTTTTTTATCGCTACAATTTTTTTTAAGGACATGGCCGACGCTATTGTTAATTTCAAATATTATTTATTATTAAATTTGTATTATGAAATTGGTTAATTAGTTACATTATCGTTTGATTACCATTCTTGAGTTTGTTTCAATTTTGTTTGAGCTACAATCTTCAAGTTATGAATAATATCATAGAAATGACAATTATGATGCACGTGCATCACTTAAACACACTCCGCATACTTTAGCATTTAGCATTTAGCAGTTCGCACAAATTTGTAGGTGGTACAAGCCAAGACTATTGTATGAGAGTAGTATCACTTTCATCCGTTACCACAGATATTCTTTTGGGACTAATCATTATCTCTTAGATGGATACAATGTACTCTCCAATCTGTCTTTCCTGGCCACGTCCTTGCGAATGCTGAGGAAGGAAAAGGTTTGTTGGACACCTACTTAAGATAGATGCAGAGAACTCTACGACCTCTCATAGGTGTCACGGGAGGTTTTGGAATTGTTAGTGTGGGAGGTTATAACAGTACCGTCGTGCGGGGCTTTTGATTCCGCGGCTACTTTGGATTTTTGATTTTTTGAAAAAAATAAACGGAAAAAATACCAAATTTGAAACAGAAGGTTGCCATCCAACTATCAACGAGACACCCGATTGGTGATAATGACAATTTTATAGTTATTTTTGTTATAATTCTTGTTTTAAAATGTCCAAATTAGCCCTTGATTTTTCAAAAGAAGCCCCGCACGACGGTAGGAATCGTTTTGGTATAAACGTGAAACACAGAAAGAACTAAGATAGAAATACAAAGTAGGAAAGGGACGAGCCTGGAATTGAACCCACGACCTCCTGCTTATAAGGCAGAAGCAGTAGCCACTAGACCACCGAGCTCGTCTAAACACACTCCGCATACTTTGTAGTACATATTCTAAGTATTTAGCTTCAATCATGCAAAAAAAAAAATGAAATTTTGTATGAAATTTTTTTCCCGTTTTTGGCAACATCCCCATTTTGGCAACATTAAAATCCGGTCGTGTTGCCAAAATCGGGAAGGGACTGTATTTCCTTGAGCGAAAATCATGAGTAGGGTTAAGTAAATCGTGACGTGACAAATTAAAAAATAGATTTGTATGGAAATTTCGCATGGGCAGTTCACAACGCGCTTTTTCGCCTACTATTCAGGGCAACGCCTGCCGGGTCGACTAGTCTTCTATATAATAAAAATGAAATGGTCTGTGTTCGTATCCACATAACTCGAAAACGCTGGATAAATTTTCTTCATTCCTTCAGTTGAAACGTTCATTATAGTTTCCGACGGGTTTATATGATATTTCCTCATGCAAACATTATTAGTAGGGTTGAGTATATTGTGAAAAACTAAAATGAGGATTCATATGGATAATTAGCTTCGGCAGTTCACAACACACATTTTGGCCTACTATGCAGGACAACGTCTGCCGGGACGACTAGTCTTCTTCTCTTATATATAAAAATGAAATGGTCTGTGTTCGTATCCGCATAACTCGAAAACGGCTGGATGGATTTTTTTCATTTCTTCAGCAGAAACATTCGTTATAGTTTCCGACGGGTTTATATGATATTTCCTAATGGGAAAATTACAAGTAAAGTTGAGCAATTCATTGAAGGAATAGATGAATATTGAAATGCATTAAAAACAACCGAGCCAACAATTTAATTTTTTTTTTGAATTTTTGACTATATTCATCTAATCCATGCTGTACGCTTAATTTTGAGAGTGACTGTTTGGGTAACTGTTATTGAAATAGTTGAAGCAATCATAATATTTTCCAGTTTAGTCCATTGTCCCACAATAATAATCTAATGATAATAATAATCAATAAATGTCCTTTATCCTATTCATTGTACACATTTGATATCCTCTTTTCCAAACTCCCCTTTTCATTAACATACAAATACAAATATACAGATTGTTCATGCAAATTATGTACAATGACTCCATACAGTATGTGACAAGTCACGCGAATTATAATTTCAATATTAAGTTTGGGGTCTTTAGTGCTACAGTGCTAGAAGTTAATTTAAGACTGCATTGTATGTTTCATTGGAATGGAATTCTAAACATTTTGATGTTGGAAAATGAACTTTGAATTTTTTGCATTCTTAGTTGTTTATTTAAATACATCTCGTTGAATTTCCAATACTTTTAGCTGCAAAGGCATCAATCTTATGACAGATCCTCCTGTATCTATTCACTGAATATAGTATTCATTGCAAAACTTTTAAAAAATGTTGCCTTTAATAAAGTTCTTTTTTCTAATTACAGGTAAGGCGAAATCGAAAAATATTTTACTTTTAATTGCCTGTAAGTATGACCATCCTTTCAATTAATATGAATGTATGACACCGTGAATCGCGATCAATATATATATTCGGATACACTTTCTACGTGCACGTGCTGTTTCAGTGTTATTTTTGGCGCAATTTGCGAGCGATGTATGGAAAATTTCGGCATTTCCGAGCCTGTTAAAAGAAGGCTTACAAGCCTCTTGAAATGAGGCTTCCGAGCCTCTTGAAAGGAGCTTCCTGAGCCTCTTGAAAGGAGCCATCAGAGCTTTTTGAAAGAATGTTTTGAACCTGTTGAAAGGCGGCTTTCAAGGCTCTTGGAAGTAGACTTCCGGGCGTCTTAAACATTGATAGGGCTTCCTGCTTCTTGAAAAGAGGCTTCCTAGCCTCTTAAAAAGAAGCTTTCTACTCTCTTGGAAGCAGGCTTCCGGACTTCTTGGAAGACGGCTTTCATGCCCGTTGAAAAGGAGGGCTTCTAGGCCTACTGGAAAGAGGCTTCTGAGCCTATTGGAAAGAGGCATCGAACTTCTTGAAAGGAGGCTTTTGGAGCCTCTTGAAAAGAGGATTCCGGGTAACTCAAAGCGGGGCTCTCAGGGCTCTTGAAAGAAGGCTTGCAGGCCTATTGAAAGGAGGCTTCCAAGCCTCTTGGAAGGAGATTTTCAATCATCTTAACCGATTCAATCCGGATGGGTCATATATGACCCAAGACGAAAATTAGTTGTCGAAAATCAGTTTTAAGAGATAGAGCCTTGCTTTCTTCAGCTGAAAATGTTCAAAAATCTAACTGTTCCATCCAGGAAAATATTGCCCAAGGTCAGGTTATGGTCAATTTTACTAGGATGATCTAGAGCATCCAAACTATCCTTGAGTTCTAATTTTGATGTTCTACAGCGAATCAACACCATTTTTGGCTCACATTCTGGATTAAATGATTGAATTTGAAATGCTTTACAGATAATATCCCGCACCATGTCCTGTAGTATAACAGATCTTTTTTCAATACCCTAAGATATTCCAAATGAAGTTCTTGGAGCTCAGATCTTTTAATGTCACCAAATCTGGTCCAACAAAAAGTGATCTACACGATGTCCCTCACTATTTTTACAGTGAGTTGGTATTAGCTCCACGGTTCTTCATTACACCATTACAGACAGATTTCTGTCGGCATCTACGGCACTCCAAACTATCCTTGAGTACAGATCAATATTAGGATCTCATTAGGATCGATCAACATGCAGATCTTTGATGTCCCCACTAGTTTTATGAGTTGGAATAGCTCCAGGATACCTCGTAATATAATTACAGACACACCACATAATTCGTTCGACATCTACGACACTTAAACTCTCCATGAGTACAGATCCTAATGTTCAAATCGATCAACATGCTGATCTTCGATGTCCCCACTAGTTTTATGGTGAGTTGGAATAGCTCCAGGATACCCTCATAACGTCGTAGCAGACACACTACAAAATTTCTTTCTATATCTACGACACTCCAAACTCTCCTTGAGATCAGATCCCAGCCATATTAAATCAATCAACATAGAGGTCCTCGATGTCACCCCTAGTTTTATGAGTTGGAATAGCTCAGGATACCTCGTAACATCATTACAGACACACCACAGAATTCTGTTTCGACATCTACGACACTCCAAACTCTCATTGAGTACCAGATCCTAATGTCCAAATCGATCAACATGCTGGCTCTTCGATGTCCCCACTAGTTTTAATGAGTTGGAATAGCTCCAGGATGATGCATCGGCACATCATTACCAATACACTACAGAATTCTTTCTGATATCTATGACACTCCAAACTCTCCTTGAGATCAGATCCTAATATTCAAATCGATCAATATAGAGATCCTCGATGTCCCCACTTTAGTTTTATGAGGTGGAATAGCTCCGCTGATACCTCGTAACACCATTACAGGCACACCAGAGTCTGTTCCACATCTATGGCACTCCAAACCATCCTTGAGTACAGGTCTTTAATATTCAAACCGATCAACATGTTAAAGATCTTCGATGTCCCCACTAGTTTTATGCGGAGT
Organism: Armigeres subalbatus; assembly: GCF_024139115.2. NCBI lineage: Eukaryota > Metazoa > Arthropoda > Insecta > Diptera > Culicidae > Armigeres > Armigeres subalbatus. Next base: position 159,348,798 of record NC_085141.1, on the reverse strand, counting down.
TGGAATAGCTCCACGGGATTTCGTGACACCATTACTATAGATACATCACAGAATTCCGTTTGACATTCATGACAAATATCTCAACATTTTAGGTCCCAACCAAAAACTGTTCGATGACGATCACTGAAGTGCTAAATGGTAACTTGTTCGATGGAAATGCTTGCCAGCGTGCAAATCTTGTGTAACAAGGCTATCAATTAAGCAAATTAAAATGTGAATCCACTCCTCATTTTTCTACAATTTTTATTTCATCACCCGCTTATGATTTAATACCGTGCTATGCTAAAATGAATGTGTAGCTGCAACTTCCCGATAAATTCTAACCAAAAAGATATTTGGATGTAGATTCCATAGGCTCTTTATCAATGAAAATGTTGATTTTTGAGTATCTCGAAGGACCAGCTGTATGCAATAATGACACGATAATGTAGAATAGCAATGCAGCAGCA